>NC_133400.1:102606486-102610517 GCF_047511655.1 Castor canadensis | reverse complement strand
CTAACCCCTAACCCTAACCCTAACCCTAACCCTAACCCTAACCCTAACCCTAACCCTAACCCTAACCCTAACCCTAACCCTAACCCTAACCCTAACCCTAACCCTAACCCTAACCCCTAACCCTAACCCTAACCCTAACCCTAACCCTAACCCTAACCCTAACCCTAACCCTAACCCTAACCCTAACCCTAACCCTAACCCTAACCCTAACCCTAACCCTAACCCTAACCCTAACCCTAACCCTAACCCTAACCCTAACCCTAACCCTAACCCTAACCCTAACCCTAACCCTAACCCTAACCCTAACCCTAACCCTAACCCTAACCCTAACCCTAACCCTAACCCTAACCCTAACCCTAACCCTAACCCTAACCCTAACCCTAACCCTAACCCCTAACCCTAACCCTAACCCTAACCCTAACCCTAACCCTAAACCCTAACCCTAACCCTAACCCTAACCCTAACCCTAACCCTAACCCTAACCCTAACCCTAACCCTAACCCTAACCCTAACCCTAACCCTAACCCTAACCCTAACCCTAACCCTAACCCTAACCCTAACCCTAACCCTAACCCTAACCCTAACCCTAACCCTAACCCTAACCCTAACCCTAACCCTAACCCTAACCCTAACCCTAACCCTAACCCTAACCCTAACCCTAACCCTAACCCTAACCCTAACCCTAACCCTAACCCTAACCCTAACCCTAACCCTAACCCTAACCCTAACCCTAACCCTAACCCTAACCCTAACCCTAACCCTAACCCTAACCCTAACCCTAACCCTAACCCTAACCCTAACCCTAACCCTAACCCTAACCCTAACCCTAACCCTAACCCTAACCCTAACCCTAACCCTAACCCTAACCCTAACCCTAACCCTAACCCTAACCCTAACCCTAACCCTAACCCTAACCCTAACCCTAACCCTAACCCTAACCCTAACCCTAACCCTAACCCTAACCCTAACCCTAACCCTAACCCTAACCCTAACCCTAACCCTAACCCTAACCCTAACCCTAACCCTAAACCCTAACCCTAACCCTAACCCTAACCCTAACCCTAACCCTAACCCTAACCCTAACCCTAACCCTAACCCTAACCCTAACCCTAACCCTAACCCTAACCCTAACCCTAACCCTAACCCTAACCCTAACCCTAACCCTAACCCTAACCCTAACCCTAACCCTAACCCTAACCCTAACCCTAACCCTAACCCTAACCCTAACCCTAACCCTAACCCCTAACCCTAACCCTAACCCTAACCCTAACCCTAACCCCTAACCCTAACCCTAACCCTAACCCTAACCCTAACCCTAACCCTAACCCTAACCCTAACCCTAACCCTAACCCTAAACCCTAACCCTAACCCTAACCCTAACCCTAACCCTAACCCTAACCCTAACCCTAACCCTAACCCTAACCCTAACCCTAACCCTAACCCTAACCCTAACCCTAACCCTAACCCTAACCCTAACCCTAACCCTAACCCTAACCCTAACCCTAACCCTAACCCTAACCCTAACCCTAACCCTAACCCTAACCCTAACCCTAACCCTAACCCTAACCCTAACCCTAACCCTAACCCTAACCCTAACCCTAACCCTAACCCTAACCCTAACCCTAACCCTAACCCTAACCCTAACCCTAACCCTAACCCTAACCCTAACCCTAACCCTAACCCTAACCCTAACCCTAACCCTAACCCTAACCCTAACCCTAACCCTAACCCTAACCCTAACCCTAACCCTAACCCTAACCCTAACCCTAACCCTAACCCTAACCCTAACCCTAACCCTAACCCTAACCCTAACCCTAACCTACCCTAACCCTAACCCTAACCCTAACCCTAACCCTAACCCTAACCCTAACCCTAACCCTAACCCTAACCCTAACCCTAACCCTAACCCTAACCCTAACCCTAACCCTAACCCTAACCCTAACCCTAACCCTAACCCTAACCCTAACCCTAACCCTAACCCTAACCCTAACCCTAACCCTAACCCTAACCCTAACCCTAACCCTAACCCTAACCCTAACCCTAACCCTAACCCTAACCCTAACCCTAACCCTAACCCTAACCCTAACCCTAACCCTAACCCTAACCCTAACCCTAACCCTAACCCTAACCCTAACCCTAACCCTAACCCTAACCCTAACCCTAACCCTAACCCTAACCCTAACCCTAACCCTAACCCTAACCCTAACCCTAACCCTAACCCTAACCCTAACCCTAACCCTAACCCTAACCCTAACCCTAACCCTAACCCTAACCCTAACCCTAACCCTAACCCTAACCCTAACCCTAACCCTAACCCTAACCCTAACCCTAACCCTAACCCTAACCCTAACCCTAACCCTAACCCTAACCCTAACCCTAACCCTAACCCTAACCCTAACCCTAACCCTAACCCTAACCCTAACCCTAACCCTAACCCTAACCCTAACCCTAACCCTAACCCTAACCCTAACCCTAACCCTAACCCTAACCCTAACCCTAACCCTAACCCTAACCCTAACCCTAACCCTAACCCTAACCCTAACCCTAACCCTAACCCTAACCTAACCCTAACCCTAACCCTAACCCTAACCCTAACCCTAACCCTAACCCTAACCCTAACCCTAACCCTAACCCTAACCCTAACCCTAACCCTAACCCTAACCCTAACCCTAACCCTAACCCTAACCCTAACCTAACCCTAACCCTAACCCTAACCCTAACCCTAACCCTAACCCTAACCCTAAACCCTAACCCTAACCCTAACCCTAACCTAACCCTAACCCTAACCCTAACCCTAACCCTAACCCTAACCCTAACCCTAACCCTAACCCTAACCCTAACCCTAACCCTAACCTAACCCTAACCCTAACCCTAACCCTAACCCTAACCCTAACCCTAACCCTAACCCTAACCCTAACCCTAACCCTAACCCTAACCTAACCCTAACCCTAACCCTAACCCTAACCCTAACCCTAACCCTAACCCTAACCCTAACCCTAACCCTAACCCTAACCCTAACCCTAACCCTAACCCTAACCCTAACCCTAACCCTAACCCTAACCCTAACCCTAACCCTAACCCTAACCCTAACCCTAACCCTAACCCTAACCCTAACCCTAACCCTAACCCTAACCCTAACCCTAACCCTAACCCTAACCCTAACCCTAACCCTAACCTAACCCTAACCCTAACCCTAACCCTAACCCTAACCCTAACCCTAACCCTAACCCTAACCCTAACCCTAACCCTAACCCTAACCCTAACCCTAACCCTAACCCTAACCCTAACCCTAACCCTAACCCTAACCCTAACCCTAACCCTAACCTAACCCTAACCCTAACCCTAACCCTAACCCTAACCCTAACCCTAACCCTAACCCTAACCCTAACCCTAACCCTAACCCTAACCCTAACCCTAACCCTAACCCTAACCCTAACCCTAACCCTAACCCTAACCCTAACCCTAACCCTAACCCTAACCCTAACCCTAACCCTAACCCTAACCCTAACCCTAACCCTAACCCTAACCCTAACCCTAACCCTAACCCTAACCCTAACCCTAACCCTAAACCCTAACCCTAACCCTAACCCTAACCCTAACCCTAACCCTAACCCTAACCCTAACCCTAACCCTAACCCTAACCCTAACCCTAACCCTAACCCTAACCCTAACCCTAACCCCTAACCCTAACCCTAACCCTAACCCTAACCCTAACCCTAACCCTAACCCTAACCCTAACCCTAACCCTAACCCTAACCCTAACCCTAACCCTAACCCTAACCCTAACCCTAACCCTAACCCTAACCCTAACCCTAACCCTAACCCTAACCCTAACCCTAACCCTAACCCTAACCCTAACCCTAACCCTAACCCTAACCCTAACCCTAACCCTAACCCTAAACCCTAACCCTAACCCTAACCCTAACCCTAACCCTAACCCTAACCCTAACCTAACCCTAACCCTAACCCTAACCCTAACCCTAACCCTAACCCTAACCCTAACCCTAACCCTAACCCTAACCCTAACCCTA